>NW_025953048.1:1218981-1231579 GCF_022478825.1 Daldinia caldariorum | reverse complement strand
TATAATATATAATAAATATTAATATATTTAATATTATTAATAATAAGTTAATATTATAATAAATAGTAAAAAATTTAAAAAGGTTAAATAATAAAATAAATTAATAATTTATTATAAACTTTATATATATTTATAAATAAAAGAAAATATGTTAATATTATATATGTTATTATAATAAGGTTTTTTAAATTATTATAATAGTAACTTTTTTAATTTTATTAATTTATATTATTAAATTTTTAATAATATTAATTAATATTAATAAATACGTATATATAATATAAAATAATAAATAAATAAATTAAATAATAATAAAGGTAAAATTAATATATTAATAATATTTAAAAAAAGAAAAATTTATTTAAGGTTAATTAATATATAATATCTTTTTATATAATAATAATGGGTATATTATTCCTCTTTCTAATATCGGTAATAAAGCACTTTATCACTAATAAAGTGCTTACGCATTAATGTCATATAACCACCATTAAAAATATTATATAATTTTATAACGTATTTAATATTAAAAAATTAATTTTATTAAAAAATAAAAAATAAAAAATTTAAATTAATTTTTTTTATTATAATATATTATAAATTAATTAAATAATATATTATTAAAATACGTGTATTATTTTAAATATATATATAAACTACTAACCCGTGTGAACTGCTAACCCGTAGTGTACGTTAAATTAACAATTTATAAAAACTAACGGAAGTTAGTACAATATATAATACATTATAGTACAAGGAAAACGTTTATCCCATGAGACGCTTCCACCTGGACAAGTGCAATACAGCGCCCGCCGCCCAACGCCTCCAAACCCTCCAATGGCTAGCTACTTGTCGGTAAAAGCTGGGAATTACCAAGGAAGACCCATCCCATGCTGCCCGACCTGCATTAAAAAAAACGGCCTTATGCGTTATTCCTAACCGAATTGATCCTACGGCTACACATTATGCGCCTCGTCCTCGATCAAGGGTTTAAGGATCAGGGATGTCGAAATAGCGGTCTCGAAACTCTTCGCTTGACTTATCCAGTTAATATCGTCGATTTTCAAACTGTAACCCGTCGCGTGGCGATCTGATTTATATATATATCTATATCTACCTACCTATATATAATAATATAAAGCTGACCTCAGCTTTTAGAACGTTGCACACTATTGGTGGCGATTGCGTGTCAAATTTGCAGCCTTAGGTTGTGGACGAGTAGCACAGAAGCAGAAGCAGAAGCAGAAGACTTACCATTAGAAAGGAGGTAGTAAATAGATCATGTGCCTGGGTATCTGTTATGGTATATGCCATGGATCAATGCATGCCTCAAAGTTTAGCTGCATTAATTCGTTCGGGGAGGCGTCAACCCCCCAATCAAAAATATTCCTATGCAACACTACAGACGGCACTACAGACGGCACTACAGGCTTGGTGATTGCATCTCCCACAAGTGGCGTCTCTGGATCATGATTATCCGGCAATTCCTATGGCATCACCGGGGATACCAATTGGACAACCTCACGATTGCGCGCAGGTATCTGTACGAACCGCTCCGACGATGAAGATGGCGAAATATCTACTGATCAAGTAGAACGAGTCACATAGACACCTCAACTCATGATATGCCATGACAAAAGTCTATTCCGCGGATTCCTCTTTTCAATTGATGAATTCACTTCATCTATAACGAATTCTAGCTATTTCTGTGGGTTCCGGTATTGCGTCCATATTCTTAAGACGGCTTTAATGGACCCATACGGGTATGGCTTGCTGCATGACCAAATTCTTTCTACGTTCGGTACCCGGATTTGCCAGCTCGTATTATTTTTAATAATGCGTCGTTATGGTCACATAATGGTCGGTTCCCCTGTCGAAACAAGTCTTAACAATCCTTGAGCATACCAGCTCAGATTCCTGAACGCCAAGACCCGTTGATGGTATCATAAAACAAAAGAAAGCAATCCCACTAGTCCTCATATTGTTTGACTCTTATCGTCGGTAGTCATATGTGGTTTTGCCTTCAGGGGAATCAGGAAATGCCATCTCTTTATCGTCAAGGCGGATCTGTCCCATCTTACATCTCCGAAGATCATGAGTCCTATTAAAAAAAAAAATTAGATTGCCAAGCCAAAAAAAAAATCAGTGTCGAATGAAATATACCTGTGTCGCATCGCATTCAAAAGCATAGCCGCGAGGACCATGATGAAGGCAGCAAAGGGAAGTGCAAACATCATCGTGTCCGCGGCCTTACGTACGCAGCGGAAACGCAAAACCTTATCTTGGGAGACATAGGGAAGATAAGTCCATGACTCGCGCTCTGCCTTAGTTTCAAGCTCCACAATGGTTTCCTGAGGCTCGGCTTCCATCATATTTCCGCGAGTCTCCTCCCTTATGATGCTTGACTCGGGGAAAGGTGATTGCTTCTTCGGGTGGGTGAATGATGTTAGAAAAGCGAGTACGTGAGGAGTTTCCCAGGATTTGGCCCCGGTGAGGTTTTCTGGCAATTGAACGCGCTGGCCATCTTCAGCCACGACGATCTTGCTGTGCTTCTCAATTGAAATTCGTGAAGGTGAAAGAGAAGATATGAAGAGAGCTGCTCTCGATAGAAAATCTACCTGGTGTGCTGTCTGTCGTGCGTGCGTTGATGCGATACCAGATTGGTTCGGGGTCTTTTCAAGCGTATTTATCGGTGCTGCGAAAGCCAAGGCTACGAAGGCGTAGGCAAATAAAGCTGGCGTCGATCCTTTCATGGTGGGTTGCTGGTTTTCCTTATCTAAAAATGCCCAAGTTTTTGTTCTAACCTATGTAGTTTTAAGTGTCAATAAAGAGTGAATTGGTTAGATAGGAATTGTACAAGAATAAATATTTTCGAGGGAAACCCAAAATAAAAGAACCAAAACATGAATGAAACAAGAATAAAAAATATTATACCTTCTTCGTTCAAATAACTTCTGCGATAGCGTTGTTGGTGTGGTAGTAGTGATGAAATCGTCGGGATGCTTGTAAGGGTGTAGCTGATACGTCGGCGGGTAGGTGGATAGCTGAAGCTACAGGTGTAGTAGGTTTGGGTTTTTTTTTTCTTGGCACTCGGGTTACTGAAGGCAGAGGGCTCCAAATATGTAAGGAACGCCAAGCTAGAGTGAAGAAATTTGTAGCACGTCGTTTTATCTAGTAGTGGGGTGACTTAAAGTGAGGATGGAAAGGAGATACGAATTAAACATGCGTTTTCGATTCCAGGTTTAAACCGTTGACAGGTTACACATGTAGTCACACGGCAGCGACTTTGATAGAAAATTCAATTGAAAAGAGAAATGGAGGCTTGGCCTTTCTTTTTGTAAGTGACACCACACGCCGGATTGACTTGAGGGATCCATGCCTATTAGAGGTGTAGGAGTTGGGGTTCAGCAACCGACACGATGATGATCAATTTATTAATATGCGGTTAAAGCTACCCGTCCATAGTTTCCACGCTTCCACACTTTTCCTCCTTCGTGTAAGTATTGGTATTGTGCTGTACCTGTCCCGCATATTTATGTGGTTGGAGACACTCTCAAACTACTATTAGCGTTCCATGTCTTCGATACAGGGTTCGACACAGGGTTCTACGAAACTGGACAAATTCGCTAGCATGTCGCACCAAAATCATCTTCGGTGTTAGCTTTGCATAACTTGTAATTCAGGTAGATCTTTTACGTGCGAGTCCTTTTTTGTTTCTTTAGATCAACGCTAGGATCATTCTATGTAATAAGACAATTATCAGCTATGACGGCATTAGGAATACTGCGCCTCACGTAAACACCGTAGTTACCAATATATATGTTCACCGTATTTACAATAGGATTCGGAAGATCAGGAAGATCAATTCAACGCATTGTATTCGACCTACCTAACATCTAGCTACCCTGCTACGGGAGACACAGCCAGTCACATACTACCTAAGTAGCAGGCACCTACCTAAGGTAAATAGCCTACTTCCTCAGGAAGAGACACACCCGTGCGCGCCTTAGGTATGTGCTCTGAGTCTCAAGTGCTTTACTACATAATGGTATGAAGGCTAAGTAAAACCACCGTTATAAGTCTCCCGCTCTGGATGGCAGCGCGTTTAACCTTTTTCAGCGGTACCTGACAGGGTGGATTTAGCGTATTTTGGCCTGGCACCATACCTAGTAAAGCGCTATTCGTCACCAGACCAATCACCTTTGAGCGGCGACCGAATCTGGTAAAAGCCAGGCGGGGTGTGTTCCATTTTTAGCCACGTCTAGGCCCTTGGCATTATTGTAGAAGAGCTCGGCATATTGTGTTATGGTATTGGAATTGACTGACTAACTACCTACCTAGGTACCTACCTTCTGTAGGTAGTTAAATCAATAAAGCTTCGATGATATTACTACGGCATTTTGATAATACGCTTCTATAAGTTCTTAGTCTGTTTGTAGGACGGCAGGTATGGCAGCAAATATACCGTAGGTAATACATAGTATATTATGTGCTGTTTGATGGTACAGAAGCGCCTAGTTCAGGGCGTGGGCATCTGTGTATCCTTTACCTGATGAAATCAGTAAATAAACTCAAATTGCCGCAGCCTCATAGCGAAAAGAGAAGTAGGATGATCGCTGTACAAACATCAGAAACCGGATTGGTAGTGTAGGTAGGCCTAATATCCTTGTCTGACTGTAATCCCCGAATGAATGCAGTATGTCAAGTGATCTGATGAAGACTGAGTTGGGCGTAGTATGCTTTGCGGAAACATCCGCTGTTTCCTAGTATGGGGTATGTTTGGTGCCATTCGATTATAGTGTATCTACTACCTATATAGTATCAGGTTTGAGGCCTAGATGTCTCGTATCGTGTAATTAGAGTTTATAGTACGGATCCGTATCTTACCAGCTTAAGTGTGATAGCCACGTCGGTTCCCTCTTCCTTTAAGACAGCCGAGAGCTAAGCCCTAGATTGGAAGGTGTAACGCGAACTATAGGGGGTAGCTTACCTACATAGTAGGTCTAGCCAGCTGCTAAAAATCCACAGGACCCAGCCCTATGATAGATTTTCTATCGTGGAGATGGGTCATTCTCGGTTTTAAATTTAATACTAGCTATCTTGAACTGATATCATAGTATGTTCTTGATGAATTCGGAGAGAACAGAGAATATCTTTTTTTTTTGTTTCAATTTTCTTTTTCCTTGTTACTTAAATCTCTACTGGTACAAAGTTTATAAGCAACTACCTATCTCCTACCTAAGGTAATCTAATAAAATAACAGACGATAGGTACATAACAGACACGTATCCCGTATCCCGATTACCTCTAATGCGGATAAATATGTGGTCCCGTTATGTGACTGGCAGGCTTAGCTAGATTCTGGTCTGTGCACATACCTACCCTAAGATTCCTATCTTAGTTTTATCTGGGCAGCTGGGGTCTCAATTGTTCGGTTAGCACCTTAGCACCTCACTCGTGCATGTGTGATTATACATCATCCTTTATAACCATGTCTATTATCACGGGCCAATAGAATAGGCTACTCTATAGCCTTGTCATTCGGCAATATCTCATCAACTAACCCCGGACAGAACAAAAGATGGCACATCCTCCAAATCAAGAGTTGTCTGCGACAACAGAGGAACCAAGGCACGATCGCGATGGACCTCAACCTGGGTTAACACGCGCCGCCACCTTACCTGCCGAATTTCTTTCGCAACGGACCGCTCGATCTCACTTGGCCCCTGAAGATGCTTTCAACGCAGCACGGCTCTCGCGAAGACAATCAGGCTTCGAGCCTAACGCAGTTAACCAAAGCCGCCCTGAATCGCGATCGCGGAAGATGAGCTCCAAACTCGGGAGTAGGAGTAGAAGCAGGCGACGGAAACGCACTTGGAAGAAATTACTATGGGTCAAGCAGTCTTGTATGGAATTGTCCTTCGGTTGACTACCTCGCACCACATCGCATCGCACCGCTGTTAACAGCTTTCTTCCAGACCCGGATAATTACACGGACCAGGCCACGTTCCTCGAAAACCTGCAACGGAACCCGCGTCTTCAGCCCTACGAATTCTGGCCCCTCGTCGCCGACTCGACCGTTATCCTCCAGCAAGTATGTTCTGTCATCATATTCGTCGTCTGCTTTGTCGGAATATTCCAAGAGCGTGTGTCACCTGTCGCCGTCGTGGGCTGGGGTAGCTTCGCGACATTTGTAGGTTGGCTGCTATGGGATTTCTGGGTGGGACAGGAAGACGAGGACGAGGTACTACTGCGGCGCCGAAGCAATCGCAACCGCTCGATACGGGAACCTAGTAGGAGAGGGCGATCAGTTGCTGCGGGTACGTCTGCTATGAGCTCGGTAACGAATTTAGCGGTAACGGAGCGATACCCCCAGGGGAACCCAATTGCAATACGGCAATCCCATTCCACTTCTGCCATTTCCCTGCAGTCCAGCGCATCTCAAGCGAGTAACGTAGGTAGGAGGTCCTCCGAGTCCATCGATATGCCGAGCCATCGTCCTTCGTCTCCCCTCCGTAACGGAAGGGCCAATCTTCGCCTCAGCACCGTGAAGTCTGCCATCCTCATTTATTTTACCCTTCTGGGCTTATCACCCATTTTGAAGTCCCTTACGCGGTCTACGTCATCTGACAGTATATGGGCCATGTCTTTCTGGCTATTGGCGATAAACATATTCTTCCATGATTACTCTTCAGGGCCTGTGAAATTTCCAGCCTCCCTTTCAACTAACGCGGCGTTGATGGCATCCACGGTGCTAGCCTCCCGCTTGCCATCCACCGGGCAGGTCTTTAGCCTTACGTTATTCAGCATTGAGGTGTTTGGCTTATTCCCTGTTTTTAGACGCTACGCTAGACACCGGAGCTGGAATTATCATGTCGCGCTATCCATATTGCTTGTGATTGGAGCGGGAGGTGGAGTCGGCCTAATAGTAGGCGAAGAAAAGGATGCGATATGGCCGTGGAGAAGCGGTCTCCTAGGTGTCTTAGTAGCAGCTATTATCGCTGTCGTTGCTATGGGCGGATGTAGTTGGTGGCTTATTGGGCTTCAGAAGTATAAAAATGCCATTAATGGACCTTGGGACCAAGCAAGACCGATTATTATTAGTCGGCGGCTGTGGGAAGACGAATAGAATGAAATGAATGATTTTATAATGAAACTACCAAGCACCTTTGGGGGGAGCATATTCTTGAGCAACATGTTAGAAATATATAAGTCTAAGCCCATGGGTTAGGTGAGGTATGCTGCAATGTACCTAG
Organism: Daldinia caldariorum; assembly: GCF_022478825.1. Lineage (NCBI taxonomy): Eukaryota > Fungi > Ascomycota > Sordariomycetes > Xylariales > Hypoxylaceae > Daldinia > Daldinia caldariorum. The sequence goes on along the minus strand of NW_025953048.1, from coordinate 1,224,323 downwards.
GTAGGTATTGTAATTATCATAATGCCGTACCTACATATTGGGTCCTATGCACGTGGCAAGGCGTTGTTATTAAGGTTAGAACATTAGGATCGTAGTAGGCTCCGGGTACCTAGGACGAAGATGAGTTGTCCCACCAGTATGTCTTATGTAGGTACCTACCTGGTACCTAGGTAGGTAGGTATATATAAAAGCTCATTTTATTCAAATAGTGTTCGTTGATGATATATTCATTCTAAATAGACTTATAGGATTAGGTACCTCTTATAGCAGAATAAAAGGGGTTTATGAAGTCGATAGCGACTTCTCGGCCCGCTCATTCATGAAAGGTAGATAGTGATCCCGCCCCCATCATAGTTTTAGCCGTTACTTTCGTAATAATCAGTTTCCTCTTAGGTAATATTCCGATCTCCTTTACTTCCCGCTATTGCTTGATGTCTTCCACGTCCGTTCCCAGCCCTTCAGCTGGTCGGCCATCTGCCTCTCGCAAGACATGCCCACAGCGACTCGTTCATGGGACTGCCTGTAAAGAACGAACCGTACGAGAGTCGATGGTTCGGGTTGAGCTGGCCTGTCGCCAGTTGGTTTCCCGGCTCTCAGGGTGTTAGAAGAACTACCGAGTGTGGTGGTGGTGGTAGTGGTATTGATGCTGCTGCTTGCAGATGGCCTATGAGAAATTGGTCTGCGCTGAAAGGCTTGTGTAGCGCTTACCTGTTATTGCCCATGGTTGTCGATCACTCGGAGTTCAAAGCCAATATCAGTGATATTTTAGGTACCTAGTTATGGTAAATATATCTTTAAACTTAGTTAGAAAATTTAAGATTTATAGGTAATAATTCAATTAGTATCTCTCTTGTCGAGATCCGTAGATATGGTCTGCTGGTGGGATTCCTCAGCAGAAAGGTTGGGAAGACCTTTGCCTTTTATAATTGATATTCATGAGGTACATCGTATAGGAGGCGGCAAGTTATGACCTAGCTGAAAAGCAAACATTCACAATAGTCTTTTACATGGGAAGTCATAATTAATGAGATTGTGTGAATGATTAGATGCTTACATACCCAGTCATCCCCTGTGCGTCCCTTTCCGTCGTTTCCTCCAGGAACCTTGCCTTACTGCCTAATACAAAGTCCTTTCCCTACTAGTAGCCTGTATGTAGGGAACTGACGCATCCGTGAAGACGTAGTTCCCAAGAGCCTCAAGTCCTTGGTACTTGGTGTAAGCTGATTTTCGGCCTGGGGTTGAGGTTCAGGCTTTAGTGTAACTGGTCTGCCTGAAACACCCCTGAAAAAAACAATGGAAGTGAAGCTGGCATGCATCATACCTTCAGATGGGAAGGTGAATTGCCAACCACATCGCATTTCGGTAGCATTCATAGGACATATCACTTATCACGGAGAACTATACTGATATGGAATATTTCTTGTAACTGAAGCATCCGATATGCCTAACGGCAAGATTCAGGTCATACCCCCCCATGGTATGTTTCCAACATTGATCATTGAAGATATGACGAATGAACAACTATAATATCTCAACTCTTTTATGCTTCAACCGGCCTCTCTGTGTAGTTTTCGAGTAACTATTGAGTCAATTCTTTTGTTATTCAGGCGTGTGTGTCTACTGGTTGTTTACATTATGGAAGGAATATACCTTTTACGTAGACCGTGAATCACCATCTGACTGGTCAATGAAATAGGACGAATTCTTGTGGGTAAACTACCTCTTATTTATGATATGAATCAAGTAATCATATACCTAGGGCATTATTCACAAGTACCTTTTATAGGTCCCTAGCTTGTTAACATCGTCTATGCCAGCCAGATAAGCAACGCGAATTAAGTACAGAGAGCAAACAAGTTGCATCATCAAATCCATGTCTGGCCCGATTCATCATATAAAACTCTTTTACTCCTATGATTTTCCGAACTGGGACTATCAGCGCCTTTACGCCTTTTCTTGGAACCCTCTTCGGAACTGTGATGCTTACGGATATGGACGCCTCGATTGTCTCGTCGACTATAAGCTTTCTCGCAGAAGCCGCATTTGTAGGTCGTGCTACCGTGAGTAGATGAAATGTGTTTACTGAGGTATGCTTTGGCATTTTCTTTTTTACCCTTGGGCCTATAATTGCAATGCGGACACTGCTGGATTTCATTTGACAACATTGATGTTGCTGAACTTGGTGACTGTTCCCTATTTGAAGATGGTATTGTTGAGTCTGGCGATGAAAGAAGGTCCACCAGTATAGTTGGTTGGAGAGGATCTATTCTTTTGGTAGCAGTAAACGAATGTACACATGCGTCAAGGTTCGAATGTGATGGCATATCCGTGGAAGACATAGGCGACGGTATATTTCCGACCGCCGATAAATTCAAAACGTTCATATGACGTGTCGTATTCTCCCAAATCGGAACATGTAAAGGGGAATTCAAGTGGTTCATCTGAATAGTTAAGGAATGGCCTCGCGATTCGCGGAATCCTCTTTGACCTTGGGACATTGGAGGTATGGATATATGACTTGATGGAATGTCGTAGAGTTGCGCCGATGATGAGGGCTGCCAGGTGCTATATGCAAGGTCTAGATGATTGCTGTTGGGGATTGCTTCTTGGCTAGTAACCCCTCCAAGAAAATCCATGTACTGATCATCTTCTGATGGACAGTGATGCCCGGGCTGACTACTAAAAGCTGACTTCGGCGACTCTGTAGGGACTGTCGATGATGTGTCTATAGTAGCTGTCCTAGCTATGTTAACAGACGGTAGCTCTATTGGTAGGTCGAGCGAAGGAGAACAGTTTGAGACGACGTGAGGGAAGTTGTAGACCTCGCCGTAATTAGCATCTCCACGGTCCGAAGCCGGAGACTTTTCTTGCAATTCAAGTAGTATGGATGTATCCATGAGTTCCTCTACCCTGGCCCCTCTTACAGTGTCATTCATCTCCTGCGGCATCTGGATTGCAGCGGGGTCATAAATGGGACTGATGGAGCAGGGACGGTCGTGTATTCCAGGGAACGGAGAAGGATAATGCTTATACTCTACTGTCTGGCCGCATTCCTTACAATGACCAAAGGGCGTCATTGCACTTGAACGAGGGCTGACAATATCCTTCACCGTATCAACTGTAGCCCTGATTGTATTTTGGAGCCTCTGTCTCATCTTCGGCCGATCCCACGAGCACTTCTTGCTAGAGGTCGTTTGGAATTTCTCAGCGTCGTTACACTTGAGTCATAATAGTTAGCGTTTTGCTCTATCCCATCTATAGTTGTATTTCAGAATGATCGACCACTTGGTCAACTTGAATGAGTGCCTAAGGTACCACCTACCTAGGGTAGCTTAGGGACTGTACATGTACCAAAGAAAAAGGGGGGCAGGGGCAATGTGAACCCACAATGTAACATACTGTTGGGCATCGAAAAATCCCTTGGGAGAAATATTTACAACCCTTGAGGTGTCGTAACATATCTCTCGCGTCAGAAAAGTTGCGTTGGGGGCAATTTTCCATCAAACAGCGGCAATCTCTGAACGACGTAGGGTCGTTTTCGAGGAGATGGAACTCGACCGCCCTGCTATAGAAGCGACCCTTATAGCATTTGTCTATTACACCCTTTTGAAGACTACGTATATAAGTTAGTTTCACATCTCCGCGGGATTTGATGATACCAACAAGCAAGGTTTGTTTATGTTCCTAGGACTTAGAGGTTCCTCGAAGAGGGTAGGTGATCGCTCATCCTTGTATTCTTCCTGGTGCTTGTATATCACTCGCGCCGGTATGGTATCAACAAAGCTACTACCCATTAGTTCGGATATGTTACTGGTGTCGTTTGAGTGTGGCTGATAGAAAGAGTCCATGTTGGCAAGCAGTACCATAGATCGTTATTTTCGTCCGCGTCGAAAGGAACAACACGCTCTACTTCATCAAAAAGGGACCTCCACAAAGCAATAAAATCCTTTCGCCATGTCTTTAAGTACCTAGCTATACTAGCATGCGGCTCAACTTCGATCGAGTATCCACCCCTCCTTTCCCTTCGATGGATATAGGCGAACGTGAGAGGGACGTGGTAGTTAGGATGTCGACACGAATGTACCCGAACCAGCGGGGTTTAGAGCATCAACGAACCTGTATGCGGTTTCCCTTCTCCATTTCCCTTATGCGTACCGATTGCCCTGTTAGTAAGGATCGAAGGCTCTGAAGGGGGCTTCAGGGAAGCGTTGCTGCACCATTGCTTGCGCCATGTCTTCCTAGTCTCGTTGTTACACTCGGCCTGGATGTTGAGTAGGATGATAATTCTGCATTTATCGCAGGAGCGATTGTGATGAAGGGTCGAAGTGGATTTAAGGCAGCGAGTTCTTCTTAGGGGGGGGTGTGGGTGAAGGACTGAGATCGGTTGCCTCCTCATTGCGAACCATTTCTAGCGATGGCGCTCACCTCCGACAAAGGGGCGAGGATGAACTCACAGGTATCCTGCAATGCCCTTCAACAAGTCCAATGCCTAAGGTGGATATTACGACACAAGCCCATTGGTGAATTTCGGTCGGAAGCTTGGTATTGAGAGGAAAGGCGTCTTTGCAAACCATTTGCCTTGTTTAAGACGGATCTACCTCGTGAACCTGATGACGAGGACCCTAGGACGTCAGCAGGGATTACGTTGTCTAGGAACGAGTGAAAAAAAGAGAGGCGGGGAACACTCGCTAGAAAGGCGTCTCTCGAAGACTATAATGAGCAAGCCGTACAAAACAAACAACGGCGCCAAATATCAGGATCAAGAGCTAGTTATATACTACAGGACCCTGACTACTCATGAGATCAGTGTCGGTTGGGAATTTTTGGGGTCCATTGTGGCTATGATGTGGATTTTTCTATATATAGGCAAGCTATAAGCCTGTCTAAGTCCGTACGCGGTGGATTGGGATTAGGTGCAAAGGTCATATCAGCGCTTCATCTTTAACAAGAGGAGAGCCTTGTCATCGTGTACCGATACTACTTCTTTAACGTACTACCAGACTACCCGTGGGTACCACAGAAATAGAAGCAGATATGCAGGATATGACCAGGGTGTCTGTCCTATGTCTACCCACGATGTCAAGCAAGCTAGTATTAATTTCCATCATCGTAGAAATATCCGACTGGTACCTTTGATAGTATACTCCACGAATTAGTAGAATTAGTATATCTTAGATACCAGAGGAGGGGTAGACACCACTATATTTTTAAATCTAAGCGTAGGCGGCGCTCAAAAAAAAAAAAAAAAAAAAAAAAAAAAAAAAAAAAAAAAAAAAAATAAAAAAAATAAAAAGGGGGGGGGGGGGGTAAAAATAAAATAAAAGGTGGACCATGGAGAACAC